>NC_092173.1:45810885-45855885 GCF_045791955.1 Oncorhynchus clarkii lewisi | reverse complement strand
GTAGAGAGACAGAGAGAGAGGTAGGGGTAGTGGTAGAGAGACAGAGAGAGACAGAGAGACAGAGAGGTAGAGAGACAGAGAGAGAGGTAGGGGTAGTGGTAGAGAGACAGAGAGAGAGGTAGGGGTAGTGGTAGAGAGACAGAGAGAGACAGAGAGACAGAGAGGTAGAGAGACAGAGAGAGAGGTAGGGGTAGTGGTAGAGAGACAGAGAGAGAGAGGTAGGGGTAGAGGTAGAGAGACAGAGAGAGAGGTAGGGGTAGTGGTAGAGAGACAGAGAGAGAGGTAGGGGTAGTGGTAGAGAGACAGAGAGAGACAGAGAGACAGAGAGGTAGAGAGACAGAGAGAGAGGTAGGGGTAGTGGTAGAGAGACAGAGAGAGAGAGGTAGGGGTAGTGGTAGAGAGTATTTAACCATTTGATGAGGTTTGCTGCTACATTTTCTACATTAATAATGGAAATAATTTAGTGGTAATTACGCGTGGTGGTGTATTATTTAGGAGGTACTAAGACCACACACAGACGGCTGGGTTAGAGAGACAAAGGAGGAGGACAGAGCGGTAAATTCATATTTTTTTAAAGTCTCTGACTTTCTCTGTCTCATTTCTTAGCAAGATATCTTCAGCTGAAATAATGGGATCGTTGAGGTTGGCAAATATTACAGCATTCTGTATGCGTTACTTTATAACGTGTATATTTTCAAAGCTATTTTTTTTTCAACTTGGTTTCAGCTGTGACAGTGGCATAACGACAAAATAGATAATTATTCCTACATGAATTGACCTGACATAGCTAGAAGCCATCAATGTATGCCAAGCCATCAATTGTCAGGAGCATGGAGGTACTCAGCAAGGGCTGGATGCCTCAGCGATGCCACTGTCCTGTGAAACCTCCCACCAACGGCACAGTCATCCTCTTAGCCATAGCAGAGGCGATGAGGAGAGGAGATGAGGAGGGGAGGAGAGGAGAGAAGAAAAGGAGGAGAGGAGGAGAAGAGGGGGGGGACATGTCACAGCTTCTCCTAGACATTGTTGATGTGGCTGCTGGCTGCATGGCTGGCTGCTGTGTGTGAAAAGTCCACTCCAATCACGGACTGCAATTTCTTGGGGGAGAGACTGAGGCAAGAGACACTTTTTTAAATGTCTTTTTTTATATAAACCATTTTGCCACAGATCGAGAGAGGGGGGAGAGTGTGTGTGAGAGAGAGAGAGAGAGAGGGAAGGGGAGAGACAGGGAAAGGGAGAGAGTTAGAGAGAGTGTGGGAGAGGGAAAGAGAGAGAGAGAGAGAGATGAGGGGAGACAGGGAAAGGGAGCGATAGCAGCAGTGCTCGTGGGAGAACGATCATATTTGTTTTCCAAACAGGCATCAGTAACCATGGAGAGGCGAAGATCATTGTCATGCTGCAGCTGCCTCGCTCTCCGCTCTTCTCTCTCTCTCTCTCTCTCTCACACACACTCTCTCCCTTCCCCCCCTCTCTCTCTCTCTCTCATTTCAATTCAAGGGGCTTTATTGGCATGGGAAACATATGTTAAAATTGCCAAAGCAAGTGAAGTAGATAATAAACAAAAGTGAAACAAACAATAAAAAATGAATAGTAAACATTACACTCACAGAAGTCTCACAAGAATAAAGACATTTCTAATGTCATATTATGTCTATATACAGTGTTGTAGCGATGTGCAAATAGTTCAAGTACAAAAGGGAAAATAAACAAACATAAATATGGGTTGTATTTACAACGGTGTGTGTTCTTCACTGGTTGCCCTTTTCTTGCTGCTGTGATGTCACACTGTGGTTTCACCCAGTAGATATGGGAGTTTATCAAAATCTGCTTTTTTTTCTAATTCTTTGTGGATCTGTGTAATCTGAGGGAAATATGTGTCTCTAATATGGTCATAGATATGGCAGGAGGTTAGGAAGTGCAGCTCAGTTTCCACCTCATATTCTCAATAGCAAGGCTATGCTCACTGAGTCTGTAAATAGTCAAAGCTTTCCTTAAGTTTGAGTCAGTCACAGTGGTCAGGTATTCTGCCACTGTGTACTCTCTATTTAGGGCCAAATAGCATTCTAGTTTGCTCTGTTTTTTTGTTAATTCTTTCCAATGTGTCAAGTAAATTATCTTTTTGTTTTCTCATGATTTGGTTGGGTCTAATTGTGCTGCTGTCCTGGGGCTCTGTAGGGTGTGTTTGTGTTTGTGAACAGAGCCCCAGGACCAGCTTGCTTAGGGGACTCTTCTCCAGGTTCATCTCTCTGTAGGTGATGGCTTTGCTATGGAAGGTTTGGGAATCACTTCCTTTTAGGTGGTTGTAGAATTTAACGGCTCTTTTCTGGATTTTGATCATTTGAGGGCAATTGGTTCTATAGTGGATTTAAGTGTTTTTAGTCAGATCCTAAGTGGTATGTCAAATTTTAGGTTTATTTTGATGGCATAGAAGGCCCTTCTTGCCTTGCCTCTCAGATCGTTCACGGCTTTGTGGAAGTTACCTGTGGCGCTGATGTTTAGGTCGAGGTGTGTATAGCTTTTTGTGTGCTCTAGGGTAGTTGTGTTGCCATGGTGACTGGACCTTTTTTTGGAACACCATTATTTTGGTCTTGAGGCTAGTAACAGTGACTATAGTTCAGGGTACTGGGGGGAGGTTAGAAACAGTGACTATAGTTCAGGGTACTGGGGGGAGGCTAGTAACAGTGACTATAGTTCAGGGTACTGGGGGTGAGGCTAGTAACAGTGACTATAGTTCAGGGTACTGGGGGGAGACTAGTAACAGTGACTATAGTTCAGGGTACTGGGGGGAGACTAGTAACAGTGACTATAGTTCAGGGTACTGGGTGGAGACTAGTAACAGTGACTATAGTTCAGGGTACTGGGTGGAGGCTAGCAACAGTGACTATAGTTCAGGGTACTGGGGGGAGGCTAGTAACAGTGACTATAGTTCAGGGTACTGCGGGAGGCTAGAAACAGTGACTATAGTTCAGGGTACTGGGGGAGGCTAGTAACAGTGACTATAGTTCAGGGTACTGGGGGAGGCTAGTAACAGTGACTATAGTTCAGGGTACTGGGGGAGGCTAGTAACAGTGACTATAGTTCAGGGTACTGGGGGGAGACTAGTAACAGTGACTATAGTTCAGGGTACTGGGTGGAGGCTAGTAACAGTGACTATAGTTCAGGGCAGGGTACTGGGGGGAGGCTAGAAACAGTGACTATAGTTCAGGGTACTGGGGGGAGACTAGTAACAGTGACTATAGTTCAGGGTACTGGGTGGATGCTAGTAACAGTGACTATAGTTCAGGGCAGGGTACTGGGGGGAGACTAGTAACAATGACTATAGTTCAGGGTACTGGGGGAGACTAGTAACAGTGACTATAGTTTAGGGTACTGGGTGGAGGCTAGTAACAGTGACTATAGTTCAGGGTACTGGGTGGGTACTGGGGGGAGACTAGTAACAGTGACTATAGTTCAGGGTACTGGGCGGGTACTGGGGGGAGACTAGTAACAGTGACTATAGTTCAGGGTACTGGGTGGAGGCTAGTAACAGTGACTATAGTTCAGGGTACTGGGGGAGGCTAGTAACAGTGACTATAGTTCAGGGTACTGGGGGAGGCTAGTAACAGTGACTATAGTTCAGGGTACTGGGTGGAGGCTAGTAACAGTGACTATAGTTCAGGGCAGGGTACTGGGTGGAGGCTAGTGACAGTGACTATAGTTCAGGGTACTGGGGGAGGTTAGTAACAGTGACTATAGCTCAGGGCAGGGTACTGGGGGGAGCCTAGTAACAGTGACTATAGTTCAGGGTACTGGGGGGAGACTAGTAACAGTGACTATAGTTCAGGGTACTGGGTGGAGGCTAGTAACAGTGACTATAGTTCAGGGCAGGGAACTGGGGAGAGACTAGTAACAGTGACTATAGATCAGGGTACTGGGGGGAGGCTAGTAACAGTGACTATAGTTCAGGGTACTGGGGGGAGACTAGTAACAGTGACTATAGTTCAGGGTACTGGGGGGAGACTAGTAACAGTGACTATAGTTCAGGGTACTGGGGGAGGCTAGTAACAGTGACTATAGTTCAGGGTACTGGGGGGAGGCTAGTAACAGTGACTATAGTTCAGGGCAGGGTACTGGGTGGAGGCTAGTAACAGTGACTATAGATCAGGGTACTGGGGGGAGGCTAGTAACAGTGACTATAGTTCAGGGTACTGGGGGAGGCTAGTAACAGTGACTATAGTTCAGGGTACTGGGGGGAGGCTAGTAACAGTGACTATAGTTCAGGGTACTGGGGGAGGCTAGTAACAGTGACTATAGTTCAGGGTACTGGGGGAGGCTAGTAACAGTGACTATAGTTCAGGGTACTGGGGGGAGACTAGTAACAGTGACTATAGTTCAGGGTACTGGGTGGAGGCTAGTAACAGTGACTATAGTTCAGGGCAGGGTACTGGGGGAGGCTAGTAACAGTGACTATAGTTCAGGGTACTGGTTGGAGGCTAGCAACAGTGACTATAGTTCAGGGTACTGGGGGAGTCTAGTAACAGTGACTATAGTTCAGGGTACTGGGGGAGGCTAGTAACAGTGACAATAGTTCAGGGTACTGGGGGAGGCTAGTAACAGTGACTATAGTTCAGGGCAGGGTACTGGGGGAGACTAGTAACAGTGACTATAGTTCAGGGTACTGGGGGGAGGCTAGTAACAGTGACTATAGTTCAGGGTACAGGGGGAGGCTAGTAACAGTGACTATAGTTCAGGGTACTTGGGGAGGCTAGTAACAGTGAATATAGCTCAGGACAGGGTACTGGGGGAGGCTAGTAACAGTGACTATAGTTCAGGGTACTGGGGGAGACTAGTAACAGTGACTATAGTTCAGGGTACTGGGGGGAGGCTAGTAACAGTGACTATAGTTCAGGGTACAGGGGGAGGCTAGTAACAGTGACTATAGTTCAGGGTACTTGGGGAGGCTAGTAACAGTGAATATAGCTCAGGACAGGGTACTGGGGGAGGCTAGTAACAGTGACTATAGTTCAGGGTACTGGGGGAGGCTAGTAACAGTGACTATAGTTCAGGGTACTGGGGGAGGCTAGTAACAGTGACTATAGTTCAGGGTACTGGGGGGAGGCTAGTAACAGTGACTATAGCTCAGAGTACTGGGAGGAGGCTAGTAACAGTGACTATAGTTCAGGGTACTGGGGGAGGCTAGTAACAGTGACTATAGTTCAGGGCAGGGTACTGGGGGGAGGCTAGTAACAGTGACTATAGTTCAGGGTACTGGGGGGAGACTAGTAACAGTGACTATAGTTCAGGGTACTGGGGGAGGCTAGTAACAGTGACTATAGTTCAGAGTACTGGGGGAGGCTAGTAACAGTGACTATAGTTCAGGGTGCTGGGGGGAGACTAGTAACAGTGACTATATTTCAGGGTACTGGGTGGAGGCTAGTAACAGTGACTATAGTTCAGGGCAGGGTACTGGGGGAGGCTAGTAACAGTGACTATAGTTCAGGTCAGGGAACTGGTTGGAGGCTAGTAACAGTGACTATAGTTCAGGGTACTGGGGGAGGCTAGTAACAGTGACTATAGTTCAGGGCAGGGTACTGGGTGGAGGCTAGTAACAGTGAGTATAGTTCAGGGCAGGGTACTGGGTGGAGGGTAGTAACAGTGACTATAGTTCAGGGTACTTACTGGGGGAGGCTAGTAACAGTGACTATAGTTCAGGGTACTGGGGGAGGCTAGTAACATTGACTATAGTTCAGGGTACTGGGGGAGGCTAGTAACAGTGACTATAGTTCAGGGTACTGGGGGAGGCTAGTAACAGTGACTATAGTTCAGGGTACTGGGGGAGGCTAGTAACAGTGACTATAGTTCAGGGTACTGGGGGGAGACTAGTAACAGTGACTATAGTTCAGGGTACTGGGTGGAGGCTAGTAACAGTGACTATAGTTCAGGGCAGGGTACTTGGGGAGGCTATTAACAGTGACTATAGTTCAGGGTAATGGGTGGAGGCTAGCAACAGTGACTATAGTTCAGGGTACTGGGGGAGGCTAGTAACAGTGACTATACTTCATGGTACTGGGGGAGGCTAGTAACAGTGACTATAGTTCAGGGTACTGGAGGAGGCTAGTAACAGTGACTATAGTTCAGGGCAGGGTACTGGGGGGAGAATTGTAACAGTGACTATAGTTCAGGGTACTGGGGGAGGCAAGTAACAGTGACTATAGTTCAGGGCAGGGTCCTGGGGGAGACTAGTAACAGTGACTATAGTTCAGGGTACTGTGGGGAGACTAGTAACAGTGACTATAGTTCAGGGTACTGGGGGGAGGCTAGTAACAGTGACTATAGTTCAGGGTACTGGGGTAGGCTAGTAACAGTGACTAGAGTTCAGGGTACTGGGGTAGGCTAGTAACAGTGACTATAGCTCAGGGTACTGGGGTAGGCTAGTAACAGTGACTATAGCTCAGGGTAATGGGGGGAGGCTAGTAACAGTGACTATAGTTCAGGGTACTGGGGGAGGCTAGTAACAGTGACTATAGTTCAGGGTACTGGGGGAGGCTAATAACAGTGACTATAGTTCAGGGCAGGGTACTGGGGGAGGCTAGTAACAGTGACTATAGTTCAGGGTACTGGGTGGAGGCTAGTAACAGTGACTATAGTTCAGGGTACTGGGGGAGGCTAGTAACAGTGACTATAGTTCAGGGTACTGGGGGAGGCTAGTAACAGTTACTATAGTTCAGGGCAGGGTACTGGGGGGAGACTAGTAACCGTGACTATAATTCAGGGTACTGGGTGGAGACTAGTAACATTGACTATAGTTCAGGGTACTGGGGGAGGCTAGTAACAGTGACTATAGTTCAGGGTACTGGGGGGAGACTAGTAACAGTGACTATAGTTCAGGGTACTGGGGGGAGGCTAGAAACAGTGACTATAGTTCAGGGTACTGTGGGGAGGCTAGTAACAGTGACTATAGTTCAGGGTACTGGGTGGAGGCTAGTAACAGTGACTATAGTTCAGGGTACTGGGGGGAGGCTAGTAACAGTGACTATAGTTCAGGGCAGGGTACTGGGGGGAGGCTAGTAACAGTGACTATAGTTCAGGGTACTGGGGGAGGCTAGTAACAGTGACTATAGCTCAGGGCAGGGTACTGGGGGAGGCTAGTAACAGTGACTATAGTTCAGGGTACTGGGGGAGGCTAGTAACAGTGACTAGAGTTCAGGGTACTGGGGTAGGCTAGTAACAGTGACTATAGCTCAGGGTACTGGGGGGAGGCTAGTAACAGTGACTATAGTTCAGGGTACTGGGGGAGGCTAGTAACAGTGACTATAGTTCAGGGTACTGGGGGAGGCTAGTAACAGTGACTAGAGTTCAGGGTACTGGGGTAGGCTAGTAACAGTGACTATAGTTCAGGGTACTGGGGGAGGCTAGTAACAGTGACTATAGTTCAGGGTACTGGGGGAGGCTAATAACAGTGACTATAGTTCAGGGCAGGGTACTGGGGGAGGCTAGTAACAGTGACTATAGTTCATGGTACTGGGTGGAGGCTAGTAACAGTGACTATAGTTCAGGGTACTGGGGGAGGCTAGTACCAGTGACTATAGTTCAGGGTACTGGGGGAGGCTAGTAACAGTTACTATAGTTCAGGGCAGGGTACTGGGGGGAGACTAGTAACCGTGACTATAATTCAGGGTACTGGGTGGAGACTAGTAACATTGACTATAGTTCAGGGTACTTGGGGAGGCTAGTAACAGTGACTATAGTTCAGGGTACTGGGGGGAGACTAGTAACAGTGACTATAGTTCAGGGTACTGGGGGGAGAATAGTAACAGTGACTATAATTCAGGGTACTGGGGGGGGGGCTAGTAACAGTGACTATAGTTCAGGGTACTGGGGGGAGGCTAGTAAGAGTGACTATAATTCAGGGTACTGGGGGGGGCTAGTAACAGTGACTATAGTTCAGGGCAGGGTACTGGGGGAGGCTAGTAACAGTGACTATAGTTCAGGGTACTGGGGTGAGACTAGTAACAGTGACTATAGTTCAGGGTACTGGGTGGAGACTAGTAACGGTGACTATAGTTCAGGGTATTGGGGGGAGGCTAGTAACAGTGACTATAGTTAAGGGTACTGGGGGAGGCTAGTAACAGTGACTATAGTTCAGGGTACTGGGTGGAGGCTTGTAAAAGTGACTATAGTTCAGGGTACTGGGGGAGGCTAGTAACAGTGACTATAGTTCAGGGTACTGGGGTGAGACTAGTAACAGTGACTATAGTTCAGGGTACTGGGTGGAGACTAGTAACGGTGACTATAGTTCAGGGTACTGGGGGGAGACTAGTAACAGTGACTATAGTTCAGGGTACTTAGGGGAGTCTAGTAACAGTGACTATAGTTCAGGGTACTGGGGGGGAGACTAGTAACAGTGACTATAGTTCAGGGTACTGGGGTGAGACTAGTAACAGTGACTATAGTGCAGGGTACTGGGTGGAGACTAGTAACAGTGACTATAGTTCAGGGTACTGGGGGGAGACTAGTAACAGTGACTATAGTTCAGGGTACTGGGTGGAGACTAGTAACAGTGACTATAGTTCAGGGTACTGGGGGAAACTAGTAACAGTGACTATAGCTCAGGGTACTGGGGGGAGACTAGTAACAGTGACTATAGTTCAGGGTACTGGGGGGAGACTAGTAACAGTGACTATAGCTCAGGGTACTGGGTGGAGACTAGTAACAGTGACTATAGTTCAGGGTACTGGGGGAAACTAGTAACAGTGACTATAGTTCAGGGCAGGGTACTGGGGGGAGACTAGTAACAGTGACTATAGTTCAGGGTACTGGGGGGAGACTAGTAACAGTGACTATAGCTCAGGGTACTGGGGGAGACTAGTAACAGTGACTATAGTTCAGGGTACTGGGGGAGGCTAGTAACAGTGACTATAGTTCAGGGTACTGGGGGGAGACTAGTAACAGTGACTATAGTTCAGGGTACTGGGGGGAGACTAGTAACAGTGACTATAGTTCAGGGTACTGGGTGGGTACTGGGGGGAGACTAGTAACAGTGACTATAGTTCAGGGTACTGGGGGAGGCTAGTAACAGTGACTATAGTTCAGGGTACTGGGGGGAGGCTAGTAACAGTGACTATAGTTCAGGGTACTGGGGGGAGGCTAGTAACAGTGACTATAGTTCAGGGTACTGGGGGAGGCTAGTAACAGTGACCATAGTTCAGGGTACTGGGGAAGGCTAGTAACAGTGACTATAGTTCAGGGTACTGGGTGGAGGCTCGTAACAGTGACTATAGATCAGAGTACTGCGTGGAGGCTAGTAACAGTGACTATAGTTCAGGGCAGGGTACTGGGTGGAGGCTAGTAACAGTGACTATAGTTCAGGGTACTGGGTGGAGGCTAGTAACAGTGACTATAGTTCAGGGTACTGCGTGGAGGCTAGTAACAGTGACTATAGTTCAGGGCAGGGTACTGGGTGGAGGCTAGTAACAGTGACTATAGTTCAGGGTACTGGGTGGAGGCTAGTAACAGTGACTATAGTTCAGGGTACTGGGTGAGGCTAGTAACAGTGACTATAGTTCAGGGCAGGGTACTGGGGGGAAACTAGTAACCGTGACTATAGTTCAGGGTACTGGGGGAGGCTAGTAACAGTGACTATAGTTCAGGGTTCTGGGGGAGGCTAGTAACAGTGACTATAGCTCAGGGCAGGGTACTGGGGGGAGGCTAGTAACAGTGACTATAGTTCAGAGTACTGGGGGAGGCTAGTAACAGTGACTATAGCTCAGGGCAGGGTACTGGTTGGAGGCTAGTAACAGTGACTATAGTTCAGGGTACTGGGGGGAGGCTAGTAACAGTGACTATAGCTCAGGGCAGGGTACTGGGGGAGGCTAGTAACAGTGACTATAGCTCAGGACAGGGTACTGGGGGAGGCTAGTAACAGTGACTATGGTTCAGGGCAGGGTCCTGGGGGGAGGCTAGTAACAGTGACTATAGTTCAGGGTACTGGGGGGAGGCTAGTAACAGTGACTATAGCTCAGGGCAGGGTACTGGGGGAGGCTAGTAACAGTGACTATAGCTCAGGACAGGGTACTGGGGGAGGCTAGTAACAGTGACTATGGTTCAGGGCAGGGTCCTGGGGGGAGGCTAGTAACAGTGACTATAGTTCAGGGCAGGGTACTGGAGTGAAGTAATGCTCTGTATAGTCCATAACCTCTGGGATATTATGCTGTATTGTATTCCATATTGGAGACATCAGTCGTAACATTGTCCCTGGCTGCACACCGTATTGGAGACATCAGCCGTAACATTGTCCCTGGCTGCACACCGTATTGGAGACATCAGCCGTAACATTGTCCCTGGCTGCACACCGTATTGGAGACATCAGCTGTAACATTGTCCCTGGCTGCACACCGTATTGGAGACATCAGCCGTAACATTGTCCCTGGCTGCACACCGTATTGGAGACATCAGCCGTAACATTGTCCCTGGCTGCACACCGTATTGGAGACATCAGCCGTAACATTGTCCCTGGCTGCACACCGTATTGGAGACATCAGCCGTAACATTGTCCCTGGCTGCACACCGTATTGGAGACATCAGCCGTAACATTGTCCCTGGCTGCACACCGTATTGGACACATCAGCCGTAACATTGTCCCTGGCTGCACACCGTATTGGAGACATCAGCCTTAGCATTGTCCCTGGCTGCACACCGTATTGGAGACATCAGCCGTAACATTGTCCCTGGCTGCACACCGTATTGGAGACATCAGCCGTAACATTGTCCCTGGCTACAGACCGTATTGGAGACATCAGCCGTAACATTGTCCCTGGCTGCACACCGTATTGGAGACATCAGCCTTAACATTGTCCCTGGCTGCACACCGTATTGGAGACATCAGCCTTAACATTGTCCCTGGCTGCACACCGTATTGGAGACATCAGCCGTAACATTGTCCCTGGCTACAGACCGTATTGGAGACATCAGCCGTAACATTGTCCCTGGCTGCACACCGTATTGGACACATCAGCCGTAACATTGTCCCTGGCTGCACACCGTATTGGAGACATCAGCCTTAACATTGTCCCTGGCTGCACACCGTATTGGAGACATCAGCCGTAACATTGTCCCTGGCTGCACACCGTATTGGACACATCAGCCGTAACATTGTCCCTGGCTGCACACCGTATTGGAGACATCAGCCGTAACATTGTCCCTGGCTGCAGACCGTATTGGAGACATCAGCCGTAACATTGTCCCTGGCTGCAGACCGCATTGGAGACATCAGCCGTAACATTGTCCCTGGCTGCAGACCGTATTGGAGACATCAGCCGTAACATTGTCCCTGGCTGCAGACCGTATTGGAGACATCAGCCGTAACATTGTCCCTGGCTGCACACCGTATTGGAGACATCAGCCGTAACATTGTCCCTGGCTGCACACCGTATTGGAGACATCAGCCTTAACATTGTCCCTGGCTGCACACCGTATTGGAGACATCAGCCGTAACATTGTCCCTGGCTGCACACCGTATTGGAGACATCAGCCGTAACATTGTCCCTGGCTGCACACCGTATTGGACACATCAGCCGTAACATTGTCCCTGGCTGCACACCGTATTGGAGACATCAGCCGTAACATTGTCCCTGGCTGCACACCGTATTGGAGACATCAGCCTTAACATTGTCCCTGGCTGCACACCGTATTGGAGACATCAGCCGTAACATTGTCCCTGGCTGCACACCGTATTGGAGACATCAGCCGTAACATTGTCCCTGGCTGCACACGGTATTGGAGACATCAGCCGTAACATTGTCCCTGGCTGCACACCGTATTGGAGACATCAGCCGTAACATTGTCCCTGGCTGCACACCGTATTGGAGACATCAGCCTTAACATTGTCCCTGGCTGCAGACCGTATTGGAGACATCAGCCGTAACATTGTCCCTGGCTGCACACCGTATTGGACACATCAGCCGTAACATTGTCCCTGGCTGCACACCGTATTGGAGACATCAGCCTTAACTGACATCAGCGAAGACATCAGCCGTAACATTGTCCCTGGCTACAGACCGTATTGGAGACTTCAGCCGTAACATTGTTCCTGGCTGCACACCGTATTGGAGACATCAGCCATTCTTAGAGACCTCTCTACTGTCACTCCACTTTGGATGGTGTATCAATACAACCAGTCACTACAACGATAAAGGCGTCCTTCCTAACTCAGTTGCCGGAGAGGAAGGAAACCGCTCAGGAATTTCACCATGGAGGTCAATGATGACTTTAAAACAGTTACAGAGTTTAATAATGGCTGTGATAGGAGAAAACTGAGGATAGATCAACAACATTGTAGTTACTCCACAATACTAATCTAAAAATACTAACCTTACCCATGTAAGGAGTAAAAATATTAAAAAACTTGCATCCTGTTTGCAATAAGGTACTAAAGTAAAACGGCAAAGATTGTAGCAAAAAAAATGTTATGTCTGGGGCAAATCCAACACAACACATCACTGAGTACAACTCTTTATATTTTCAAGCATGATGGTGGCTGCATCATGTTATTGGTATGCTTGCCTACGGCAAGGTTCAATTTGTTGCAATAAAAAAAAAAATGGAATAGAGCTAAGCACAGGCATAATCCTATAGAGGAAAACCTGGTTCAGTCTGCTTTCCAGCAGACACCGGGAGACAAATTCACCTTTCAGCAGGACTTTAGCCCAAAACAAAAGGCCAAATATTAAACTGGAAAATAATCTAGCAATGATCAACAACCAACTTGAGACAGAGCTTGAAGAATTTAAAAATATTTAATATACAAAAATTGTACAATTCAGGTCTGCAAAGCTCTTAGAGACTTACCCAGAACGACTCACAGCTGTAATCAAATTTCTAATTTATTTATATAGCCCTTCGTACATCAGCTGATATCTCAAAGTGCTGTACAGAAGCCCAGCCTAAAACCCCAAACAGCAAGCAATGCAGGTGTAGAAGCACGGTGTAATCACTGCCAAAGGTAAAATGTATTGAGGAATGTGAATAGTTATGTAAATTAGATATTTCTGTATTTCAATTTCAATGCATTCACAAGAAGGTTGTAAAAACATGTTTTCACAGAAGAGGTGGAAAAATATTTTATACTGTTATTTATCTCTAGGTTAACATGGAGGGGAAGGAAGCTCCTTGATCTCCCTCTTCTCTCTTCCTGTCTCCTTTCATCTCCCTCTTCTCTCTTCCTGTCTCCTTTCATCTCCCTCTTCTCTCTTCCTGTCTCCTTTATCTCCCTCTTCTCTCTTCCTGTCTCCTTTCATCTCCCTCTTCTCTCTTCCTGTCTCCTTTCATCTCCCTCTTCTCTCTTCCTGTCTCCTTTCATCTACCTCTTCTCTCTTCCTGTCTCCTTTCATCTCCCTCTTCTCTCTTCCTGTCTCCTTTCATCTCCCTCTACTTTAGTCCACGTCTTCTCTCCTCCCCCACACCCCCTTCTACTTTATCAGCTATGTGAAGTTACAGCAGCGTGTCTCATTAAGGAATTAGAAGCACTGGCCTTAATTAGATCAACACAAATTAATTAAAAAGAGATCAAGAATTACATACATTAATTACAGAACTAACGGCTAGGTAGTTTTGTGTAGAAGTATCTGTCAGAAAGCCCTCAAGCCTCTGTTTCATTAGCATTGTCTGCTTTGTAAATTTATTAGAGTTATTAACTCTGCATTCCAAATGGCCCCCTCCCTATTACCTATGTAGTTCACTGTTTTTGACCAGGATCTATAGGGCTCTTCTTAAAAGGAGTGCACTATATTAGGGATAAGGGTGCAATTTGAGACAGCCGGATGTCAAGATAACACCTACACAGCTCCTAGGTTAAATCTCTTAAATGTAATCTAAAATGTAATCTATATAATCCCCCAAAAAGTAATTAGGCCTATTTATCATGACAGGGGCCATAAACAATAACTAGTAATGATGCGTACTTCAAGAAAGGTTCAAATCTCACCTTTCTGGTGATAACATTTTATACATTGCTGACGTGTAGTCACTGTTGAGGCCACAAGCTCATATTAAATATTTTATACGATGCATTTCCTCTTCAGCAAAACTATACAATGCTTGAAATGTCTTATATGCTTTCTAAATATAGTTTAATAAAACTATAAAACGACTAGCTATAAGATTTCACCTTCCTTATAACTATAAAATACATATTTGTATGTTTATACAATACAACTTTATTAATCCCCCAAGGGGAGTTGACAAGGTGCTTCAGACAGGACAAACGCACACTAACAGTATAAACAAAGAAATATAAGCATTTATCAAGGCATCGGTTAATGGTCTTGTTAACCTGGTGGATGGCCTCGGGCACAAACGAGGCCCTGCTCCTATTGGTGGAGCACGGTGGGGGGGGCATCCGAGGCGGAGCAGTTGGAACTGCGGGTTGAGGACACTGGGTGCTGTCCCCCAGGATGTCATAGGTCGTCCTCTATGACATCATAGGTCGTCCTCTATGACATCATAGGTCGTCCTCTATGACATCACAGGTCGTCCTCTATGACATCATAGGTCGTCTTGGCCTGCTGCTCAATGAATGAATCCAGCCTTCCGAGAGGCACCCCAGTGATCTTACACAGTTGACTTGGAGGCGGTTCCTGTTCGTGACAACAACAAAAAAATGAAAACATAATTATTTGAATCTGAAGCGCCATATTGCTGAATGGGGACTGAATGGCACCAAAAACAATCACTAAGGGTCATGGTGAAAGTGGCCGGAACTATGCTGAACAAATATATAACCACAAGAGAAATGAACATTTCATTATCTGCCAACAGCTCTGGTGGACATTCCTGCAGTCAGCATGCCAATTGAACGCTCCCTCAAAACTTGAGACATCTGTGGCATTGTGTTGTGTGACAAAACTGCACAAGGTCCACCTGTGTAATGATCATGCTGTTTAATCAGCTTCTTGATATGCCACACCTGTCAGGTGAATGGATTATCTTGGCAAAGGAGAAATGCTCACTAACAGGGATGTAAACTAATTTGTGCTCAACATTTGAGAGACATATGCTTTTTGTGCGTATGAAACATTTCTGGGATCTTTTATTTCAGGTCATGAAATATGTTGCGTTTATACTTTGTTCAGTGTAGCAAAGGATCATGGTCAATGTAGTCATTTTCATTCGGCCTAAAAGAGAGTCTGCCGGCCAGTGATTGGTCTGTGTCAGCATGTGGTCCTGTGTGATGAAAAATGTAGTTGTCAGAATGAATCACTATTAAATTAATTATCTCAATTTGTAACGAACTTTAAAGTAATTCCCAGTGGGGATCGAACTTGATCATAATAAACAGATTTTAGAGGCCAAAAATCTGTCCCAAATTTTTTTTTTGGGGGGGGGGGGGGGGGGGGGTTGGGGGGGCGTTCTGGCAATTGTAATGTACAGTCCAATCGGAAAGTATTCAGACCCCTTGACTTTTTCCACATTTTGTTGGCTTTATTCTAAAATTGTTTTGTTTTTTTACTTTTCCCCTCATCAATCTACACACAATACCCCATAATGACTAAGCGAAAACGGGTTTTTAGAAAACAGAATTACCTTATTTACATCAGACCCTTTGCTATGAGACTCAAAATTGAGTTCAGGTACCTCCTGTTTCCATTGATGATCCTTGAGATGTTTCGACAACTTGATTGGAGCCCACCTGTGGTAGAATCAATTGATTGGACATGATTTGGAAAGGCACTCACCTGTCTATATAAAGTCCAACAGTTGACAAGTGCATGTCAGATCAAAAACCAAGCCATGAGGCTGAAGGAATTGTCCGTAGAGCTCCGAGACAGGATTGTGTCGAGGCACAGATCTGGGGAAGGGTACCAAAAAATATCTACAGCATTGAAGATCCCCAAGAACTCAGTGGCCTCCATCATTCTTAAATGGAAGAAGTTTGGAACCACCAAGACTCTTCCTCGAGCAATCGTGAGGGAAGGAGAAACTGTTAACATCAGCACAATGGATTGCTCCTGTTGTAATACATGGAAATAATTCAGGAATATTCAGTAGGATGGCAGTCAGTGGGGAGAGGACAATCTTTCAGTGCTGTACGTCCCAAA
Source organism: Oncorhynchus clarkii lewisi (assembly GCF_045791955.1). Lineage (NCBI taxonomy): Eukaryota > Metazoa > Chordata > Actinopteri > Salmoniformes > Salmonidae > Oncorhynchus > Oncorhynchus clarkii. The sequence goes on along the minus strand of NC_092173.1, from coordinate 45,839,812 downwards.
TGGCACCCACTTCACTACAAAATGCACTACATTTGACTAGGTCCCATAAGTTTCTGGTTAAAAGTAGTGCACTATATAGGGAATAGGGTGCCATGGGCCCTGGTCAAAAAAAGTGCACTATGTAGGGAGGGAAAAAAGGGTGCAAACTGTGGCTGTGAAACATGTGTAATTATTATATAGCAAAGTGACCTTAGTGATAGACAGGAATCACTACCTAGACAAAACCTCAACAATAATTATTAATAGAAAGGGAAGTGACCTTAGTGATAGATAGGGAAGTGACCTTAGTGATAGACAGGGAAGTGACCTTAGTGACCTTAGTGATAGACAGGGAAGTGACCTTAGTGATAGAAAGGGAAGTGACCTTAGTGATAGACAGGGAAGTGACCTTAGTGATAGAAAGGGAAGTGACCTTAGTGATAGACAGGGAAGTGACCTTAGTGATAGACAGGGAAGTGACCTTAGTGATAGACAGGGAAGTGACCTTAGTGATAGACAGGGAAGTGACCTTAGTGATAGACAGGAATCAGAACCTGGAAAGAAGCTCATTCTAACCTCGACTTATCTTCACTTTACTTGGAAAGCTCTGGGGCTGGCACCCTACTTCCACTTTTGACCAACATAAGTGCACTATATAGGGAATAGGGTGCCATTTGGGATACAAACCTATGAGCGACACTCATCTAAATAAATGTCACATTACCGCATTTTGTGAAATGAAGGAAATCATGCTGACATGTCATGTCCTGTGTGATTCTGTCTCACGCTGTAAAGGTTTGCATGTCCTGTGTGATTCTGTCTCACGCTGTAAAGGTTCGCATGTCCTGTGTGATTCTGTCTCACGCTGTAAAGGTTCGCATGTCCTGTGTGATTCTGTCTCACGCTGTAAAGGTTCGCATGTCCTGTGTGATTCTGTCTCACGCTGTAAACGTTCGCACGTCCTGTGTGATTCTGTCTCACGCTGTAAACGTTCGCATGTCCTGTGTGATTCTGTCTCACGCTGTAAATGTTTGCATGTCAAGATAAGCAATCACACACACATGGGTTTACACACACACACACACACACACTTAGAAATGATCAGTCACGTGTTATCCTCTATTACAGTGATTGAAAAAAAATGAAATGACATTAATAAACGCTTTGAAAGAAAAACCCTTTTTACAGTGTTTATGAAAAATGTGAGAGACCCTTACTGAAAAAATATGAAAAGTATGGTTTCGATGTTGACATGATGTCGTCGCTATGCGTAAAACATAACATTAACTTTCCGGAACTTTTCCAAATGAGGGATTTAGAGTGTTTAACAAAACCTTGTAGTCCTGAGTGACTGTCTGACCTTCCTTAAATATCTCCTGCTAAATTAATTAAACAATTAAACAACACCTCTTAGAAACATTTGGAGTCCAATCTGTCATATTATTAAACAGCAATACCGTTAGTCTACATTGTTGACTTGTTGCATTGGGTCCCTAATGATACGTCTATTTGTCACCCCGTTATAGAAGATTGAATTTGTTCACTAATGGTTTCTGATGCAGCCATACAGGCCTTATGATGGGGTTTATCAATGATTCATTTACCTTTAAAAGATATGTTTTAACTCATCTTCCACAGGTATGTAGATAAGAGGTAAGAATGAGACATTATAGTTAACGATGTCTCCTAGTCTAAAAGAGATTTTAGTTAACGATGTCTCCTAGTCTAAAATAGATTTTAGTTAACGATGTCACCTAGTCTAAAATAGGTTTTAGTTAACGATGTCACCTAGTCTAAAATAGATTTTAGTTAACAATGTATCCTAGTCTGAATGAGATTATAGTTCCTGATGTCTCCCAGTCTGAATGAGATTGTAGTTACTGATGTCTCCTAATCTGAATGAGATTATAGTTATTGATGTCTCCTAGTGTAGTGTAAAAGTGTATATGATCTTTCAGAAAGATATCAATTCATTCTGCATGCTATCAGCCCTTGCCGCCTCCCTGTAAAGGCTGTGTTAGGATTCATCTCCTGTCCTGGTTGTGGGTGGAAAGACCGTAAGAACGGTAGCTGAAAACCCACTACTCTGGGGACACCACCATGACGTTCGTGGTCAAACATGAACCCAATCAGTCTCACCGCGATGCCGGCACGATTTGGACTCATAAACCCCTTCTAAACAGTGTTGGAGCTACAGACTTGAATTCGTCTATTGTTTTCTGAATCCATTGGTAGCAACATTTTTAACAGGTTTTTAACAGGTCTTTGTTTTTAATAGTTTTGTGTTCTGTTCTACATGAGGCCCTGCTTGTCCTAAAAGGAAACTGGTACAAACACATTCATAGAGGAGCTAAATATAAGGGCTGCAAATGCAGATAAATGAATGTCAGATAAATGAAAAGCCAATTACTTCGGGGGGATGGGGTCTCGGGACTCATACGGTTAACATTGATTGACAAGGCATGAGTTCAGAGTTTTCATCTTCATCAAATTAACTAACTCAAAACAACACAGCCTGGTCTCTGTTTTGTTGAAACCTTCTATCACCCAAGGATGTATTGAAGGATAAACATGATCAGATTAATAGTAATGTGTATTGTATTGATGTATAGTTTTACCCAGCGGTTCCTGATTGGTGAAAACCAACCAGCCTGCTGTGAATGAGATGTAACTTGAGAGCCTCTATACCATTGAACAAGGACGTGTCTGCTTCGCAGCATTAAGAGAGAGGATGTCATGTCAGGACAGGCAAGGCATCTGAACTCCCACTACATAATCACTGTATTTTACCCAGCGGTTCCTGATTGGTGAAAACAAACCAGCCTGCTGTGAATGAGATGTAACTCTGATTTTGTAGATTGTTGGTTTTAACAACCAACAACTAACAAAATAAAAATAATAAGAAGAAGGAGACGACTAGAGCACTTGTTATTCTTTCTCTGTGTCTCGATGGGTTAAATATTTATTATTCTCCGCAGTCTGAAGGTCTGGGATGAACGTGAGGTGCCAACTTACAAATTAGTTAAGATATGAAGACATACACCCGAAAATAAAACTAGGACGTTTGGGTCTTGACCATCAGAGAATATCATTGGCTGGTGGAATTAATTTAAATTCCTCTCAGTGCCCCCAGGCATCCTATTATCATACTCGTATTATGTCGGCAGAAGTTCAGACCAGTGGTTTCTACTTCCTAGCGTTCCCTAGTTTAAAAAGGTATGAAAGACTGACTCCCTGTGAAATCAATTAATGAGGTCAAAGTCAGGTTGTTTAGAGTTCAGAATCACCTGACTGGAATTAAGTGACTGTCTGATATGTGCGTGTTTGGGAAGGAGACAGAAATGTGTCAAACTGTCTATTTCACAAATATCACAGTTAGTGTGTTAGCACAGAAATACAGCTGTGTCGAATGGGGCTAACACACTGTGTCGAATGGGGCTAACACACTGTGTCGAATGGGGCTAACACACTGTGTCGAAGGGGGCTAACACACTGTGTTGAATGGGGCTAACACTGTGTCAAATGGAGGCTAACACACTGTGTTGAATGGGGATAACACTGTGTTGAATGGGGCTAACACACTGTGTCGAATGGGGCTAACACACTGTGTTGAGTGGGGCTAACACACTGTGTTGAATGGGGCTAACACACTGTGTTGAATGGGGCTAACACACTGTGTTGAATGGGGCTTACACACTGTGTCGAATGGGGATAACACACTGTGTTGAATGGGGATAACACTGTGTTGAATGGGGCTAACACACTGTGTTGAATGGGGCTAACACACTGTGTCGAATGGGGCTAACACTGTGTTGAATGGGGCTAACACTGTGTTGAATGGGGCTAACACACTGTGTTGAATGGGCCTAACACTGTGTTGAATGGGGCTAACACACTGTGTTGAATGGGGCTAACACACTGTGTTGAATGGGGCTAACACACTGTGTTGAATGGGGCTAACACACAGTGTTGAATGGGGCTAACACACTGTGTTGAATGGGGCTAACACAATGTGTTGAATGGGGCTAACACACTGTGTCGAATGGGGATAACACACTGTGTTGAATGGGGCTAACACACTGTGTCGAATGGGGCTAACACTGTGTTGAATGGGGATAACACTGTGTCGAATGGGGCTAACACACTGTGTCGAATGGGGCTAACACACTGTGTTGAATGGGGCTAACACACTGTGTTGAATGGGGCCAACACACTGTGTTGAATGGGGCTAACACACTGTGTTGAATGGGGATAACACTGTGTTGAATGGGGCTAACACACTGTGTTGAATGGGGCTAACACACTGTGTTGAATGGGGCTAACGCACTGTGTTGAATGGAGATAACACACTGTGTTGAATGGGGCTAACACACTGTGTTGAATGGGGCTAACACACTGTATGTAATCCCCTGCTGCCTCTATTCACAACTATGTGTCAAGTGAACCCAATAGGTTCAAACAAAGAAACACTTTGTTCTTTTATAAGCAAAGAAAACATATATTTTTAAAAAGTTTGTAGAACAAATGTTTTACACTTGTAGAGCTAGGCGTTGAGTAGGTTAGATTAACAGAGAGTGATGTGTGAAAAGGACACTGTTTAAATATAAAATATACCTTTTCTGAAAACCCCAGATACCTGTTTAAAACAGATGATGTTTAAAGATAATCTTTTGATAAATCTCCGTTCTGCAGTTTGTTGCAAGTAGAGCTTTTGAATGACGGTAATTGGCCAGCGGTACGACCTGTTTCCATAATAACTCCTGACTGCACGTACTGCCAGAGAAATACAGTCTATGTTTCTACGTTGCTAGACCGTGGAGGCTAAACACAATACTTTGGAAGACTTGTAAAAGAAACGTTATCGCAGAAACAGAATCATAACTATTCAGACCCTTTGCGATGAGACTCGAAATTGAGCTCAGGTGCCTCCTGTTTCCATCGATCGATCCTTGCGATGTTTCTACAACTTGATTGGAGTCCACCCGTGGTAAATTCAATTGATTGCACATGATTTGGAAAGGCACACACCTGTCTATATAAGGTCCCACAGTTGACAGTGCACGTCAGAACAAGCCTGAACACTTACCGATTGCACTGTGTGCGATAGTATGTCGACCCTGACTCCCTGTGTTCCCTCTGTGCTGCAGAAACAGAAGTGGTATTTTGACGTCTTTGTACTTGTCGGTATGCTGATTGCGATGTTCTGTGAGACTGTGTTATATAAATATTCATACACATAGCTCATATAAACAAAGACATTCCGTCGTAAGAACACATACACCCAGCCATAAGACTGACCCCCTCTTCCTTATATAAACACACATCTCATCTCCCTCTAACTGGCCGGTCTCAAGAGCAAAGAACTTTTGCTGTGCACCAATGGGGCCCGCTCTGGCTAGAGCAAGGCCCGCCTCCAACCCTCCGACCAGTCAAGAAGACCGAAACGACAAGACTCCACCTACTTTATTCTATGTATAAAAATGTATGTAACCATTGTATAGGCCTCTTTTTTTCACCTGGCTCCTTGCCGAGTTATGTGAACTAGGTCCGTGCACGTAAAACGGCGGGACAAGATATCTCTGACTCATTAAAACTGTCTTTCGTTACAACTGAAATACACTCTGTCCAGCGTCCGTGATTTGGTCTCAACTCTCCAGTATTTGAACACTAACAGAATTGGTAGCAGAGTTTGGTTGTTCTTGAATTCGATCTATTATAAGTTAGTGTGAGAGGACGAGACTGATCACGGCTAAAAAATCAGACGGAAGAGTGACTTCCCCAGCCATTCATCTTGCCTCAGGAAATCTGATCGGAGCGCTCTATATAAAGGTGAGCAGAGCCCGTTATATCGAAATCTGCATATTGTATTATAGCCTAAACCAAATTTTGATCAGAAAGTACTGGGCGTGAGTATGAATCGGTGCCCAAATTTTTACATAAGAACCTAAGACATTGATCGGGGAGATCTTGTTTTGCTCGTTTTTATTTTTTATTTGTATTTTTATTTTTTATCAATTGGCCTATTATTAGAAGTGTAGTATGTAAAAGCATGTAAAAGTTCCTATTAAATAAGTGCTTACTGTTTAATTGGTTTTGTTTAGAAGTGTAGTATGCACGTAAAAGTTCCTATTGAATAAGTTCTAAACTGTTTAATTGGTTGTGTTTAGAGATTTAGTTAATTAATAGATCGACTGAATCTGCATGTAAAAGATCCTATTGAATGAGTTGTAAACTGTTTAATTGGTTATGTTAGAGGTGTAGTCGAATAGATATAGGATATGTAAGTTTGGCCTTCCACTAGACAGAGATCGGGAATGATGTGGCTATTGCACATCAAACAATAAACATAAGATGAACCAGAGTTGACATTCCATGATTTGGAGATGGGGGAAATTAAATTGAAAGAAACGTTTGTCGCGGAGTAGGTTGGGATACGTAACTGGGCTATTATGCACACGTGCTGGTAGACAAAGCCACCTTAGTATCGAATGGAATACTGATTTTCGTTTTTTTCATTCCTGTTGATATTGCCTAAAGTTTAAAATTATTCTGACAATTGCTATAGAATCGCTGGAATTTACTGATATAAGTTCATAAAGGAACTTACTGAATTGTTTCTAGAAAGTATTTAAATAAGCCGCCGAGCTTAGTACAGACTTTGTTTGACAGACGCTAAAAGCTACACACTGATTTTTGGGTTTTTCTATTCTATCCATATTTCCTAAAGATATATAATTATTCTGACAATTGCTATAGAATCGCTCGAATTTACTGATATAAGTTCATAAAGGAATTTACTGAATTGTTTACAGAAAGTATTTAAATAATTCACTGAACAACTCTTGGTTGTCTAGACATTCTATCTATATTTCCTAAAGAGCTAGAATTACTCTGAAAATTGTTATAGAACCGCATATATTCACTGATATATTGTTCCAAAAGGAAATCGCATAATCATTTATAGAAAATACCTAAACGAATCGCTGAACAAATTCAAATAAAATACCGGTGAAATACACACGTGGCGGGCGTCACATACTGATAACCCCCTTTGTCTCGACCAGGGACAGATTACGCATACAACGATAGAAATAAACACCACATAGTAAGGATTGAATATACCTAAATAACGCAGTATACACATTATCAGACGAACTAGATAAAATGTCTGCAGCTACCACGCCCAAACTAAAATTCAATGAATATTTAGATCAGAGTATGATTGATAGAGCGGGAGGTAAAAAACAGTATGGGAAAGTGGAGAAAGTGTGGAAAGGATTACGGATAAGATGGACACAAGCAGGTTATTTTAGCGGAGGACCACCTACAGGGGGGAAACTCCAAGATATGCAGACAGAATTAGAGGACGCAGTAGAGCATGCAAAAGCGAGTGAGGCGGAGAGAAACAACATACACAGGTTCAAAAAAGTAGGTACAAGAGAGAGAGAGAGAGCAGAGGGGGAGCTCAAGATAGGTACATGGGCCATACAGGAGAGTAGGAGGGTGCTGCCCAAAAACACACCAGACATGATGGGCGTGGCCATTGTGGCGTCGGGGGATGTTAAAGCTCCGCCTGAGAACTTGCCCACGGCTCCCCCTGTGGCCGTTTCTCCCTCACTATATCCACAATTGACAATGGAGGCAGTTCAGCCCCCGCCATACTCAAAGGGACAAAATCACCGGAGCCCGTCACACAACCCATTCCTGCCCAGGGCACCTCCCACAATACAGGCTCCAGTTCTGAGAATAGACCAAGGGGAGTTAAAAGGGGAAATTACCCTGGGGATAACGGCTGGCCATATGGTATGTGAACAGTTCGAAACTGGGATTCCAGGAGCAGGAGACCTCCCCCAGGAACGGAGGCCGCAATGCTCCTCTGTGAACTCTCTCACCTCTGAAACCAGAGGACACCTACAAACAAGATTAGATTCAAACCACTTCTATCAGACGGATAGGGAGGACTGTCATCAGAACATGGACATCGAAAACGAAGAAGAAATTGACATGGTGCTCACCCCAGCTCCGATGGGAGCTCCAAACGTGACTAAGATGCAGGAGCTGCTGAAATCATCAATAGCTCGAGCTAAGGAACTCAGGGAGCTAATAGCTAACCAAGATAACAACAGAGAGGGAGCCTACCGTGTGGAAGGCATAATGAGAGGAACAGTAACCAAAGTTACCGAATCAATGGGGTCCGAAACACTCCGTCGGTCCTCCAGAATTGCTGATAGAAGAGAGCGAGAGCAGGAGATGGCAGGACAGTACCCCCTGCGACCGACACCAGGTGATGCACACACTGTGGAGTACCAGCCCTGGAAAATGACTGATTTAACAACACTGATGGGACAGATGCCTAGCCTACATGGAGGAGCTTCAGCGTGGCTACATCAACTGCAGACACTTACGTCAGGCCTGCAACTCTGCCTAGGAGACATGAAAGCACTTCTAGCAAGAGCCACCGACCACGGAACCATGGAGGCCCTCATGACAGCAGCTGACCTTGGATGGCGGGCCCCAACACTGCCCATAGACCACTTCCGTACCAGATTATGGGAAGTTCTACGGAGAGCATACCCTACAGAAAGAAACCATGCCACCTTATCCTCCTTTACAATCAACCCAGGTGAGCAACCTGCAGCATACCTGGACAGGGCTAAGACCACATGGAGATCGGTCCACGAAGAACCATTCGATCACACTGATACCACACTCAGCATGTGGAAGGAAATGGTGGTCAACGGGTGTCCCGGAGATGTTAAAACCAAACTCAGAGGAACGGTAGGGTTGTTTGCACTTCCTCTGACCCAATTCAACACTCATGTGCACCACCATGTGACCCAGCACAACAAGGAAAGAGGGGGTGCTGAGAGCCAGGTGCAGTCCCTCCAGGTACAACTCCTGAAACTCCAATTGAAGGAAGCACAACAAGGAGAAAAACCTAAGAAACAGATGGTGGCGGAAGAAACGAAGGAGACGGGCACCAAAACAGACATCTCTCAAATAGTGGCCCAGACTATCTCCCAGATGATTCAACAGCAGGCCGGTCCTCAACCAGCCAACCCGGGGCCTTGGTATCCCCCGCAACCACAATTTGCATACCAGCCGCAATGGATACCAGGCCATCCAAAAAGAGGGGTTTGTTTCAACTGTAGAACTCCAGGGCACTACTCACGAGAGTGTCCATACCCACTCACACCACAACAACGCCAGTGGAACTCTACGAGAGGTCCATATGGGAAGGAAAGGGGTGGAAATAGACCTCAACAGTACGAACATCAGCAACCAGGACCCACACCCATGCATCAGCAACCCGCATACAACCAACCGCAGTTCCAGGGAATGACTGGGAGCACCATCCCCTGGTCATAGAAATGCCAACCACCCACGGCAGAAGAAGGAAACAGCAACTCCCAGACGGTTCACATGTCACCCTTCAATCAGCCATCAACCCTCAACCAGCATCGGCCAAATTAGCTGAAATCATCGGATTGACGCAGGTCCTCATCAGAGGAAAAGGAAAGACTGAATATCTATACAGACTCAGCCCATGCCCATGAAGCAGGCCACACTGATGGACCCAGAACTTTTATGAGAAACACATGGCCCCACACACGAAGGCAAACTAAAGACCCTCCAAAAAGGCCTCGCACATCTGGTGGCACCCTCACATAAAAAATATGACTGACTTATTTTATGACGATGATTTATTTTGTGACGAATGCAATGGTTGTGACAGACACAACCCAAAGAAACCATATCAAACACCAATGGGCTCATACGTAATTCCTAATGCATGTTTTCAGGATATTAGGATAGACTACACCGACATGGGCCCCGAAAATTTATCTAAAGGCAAACTCTATCTCCTAGTCATAGTAGATAGGTTCTCCAAATGGGTAGAGGCAATACTAACAAAAGGGGAGGATGCTAGGTCAGTCTTTTAAGTGGCTACAAACCAAACTAATACCCAGGTATGGCATCCCAAGACAAATCAAATTTGACAAATGGCTCACATTTAACAAACACCTGAGACAGGTGGAAGAAAGATTTGGCATAACCCACAGATTTGGATCTGTGTACAGGCCCCAATCCCAAAATCTGGTGGAACGTCAAACCAAAAGCTAAGATAGCTTTGGGATAATGACTGGTAGAGTCATGCATGGTCCACCAAGGGAGGGAGGTCATATGCCCGCCCTTGATGTACAACAAATTGTAATGTCTAATTATGTGAAAAAACTGACGGTTCTCTCTGCAGCACTCTCTACCCAGGTTCACAAGGTCCAGGAGGGGGAGCTGCCGGGGGACACGCCACTACTGAAGGTAAAGGTTGGTGACGGGTTGAGGGTTACAGTCCACAAGAGAAAGTGGCTGGAACCCAGGTGGACTGGACCGTACGAAGTGAAGGAGGTTACTTCACACTCAGTCCAGGTCAAAGGTAAATCAGGCAACACCTTGGCACCGCCTTACACATTGCACCCCAGCCCCAATTCCTTCTAGAACACTGACTGAAGTCAGAGCTGATTTGAGCGGCCTAAATTCGATTCCAAATGAAGACACTCCTTCCTCAGGTGATGCGGCATCAAACTCCGCCTCCCCTGAGAAGGGAACCTCGCCCAGTTAGAGGGAAATTTCTCCCTCTCTGGGTGAGGCTGGGGATATCTGGTCCCTTATTTGTGATATTCATACTGATATTTGGAGTAACCCTAGGACTTTCACATGGTTAATTGAACAACTATTTCACCCTGCCACATCACATACACCAACCCCTACACATGTCCCTAACTCCTTTCCTGATATCACTCCCTCCAATTACTCCCGTCCCAAACGTAGCACTACACCTACAGACCCACCATGCAAATCAGACAAGGTTAGGAGCACCACCTTATGTATACCCACGATTGCAACCGCCACCTTTCTGCTATAGTTTTCACGTCTAATAGACGTGAAGAGGGGGATTTGTTATATAAATATTCATACACATAGCTCATATAAACAAAGACATTCCGTCGTAAGAACACATACACCCAGCCATAAGACTGACCCCCTCTTCCTTATATAAACACACATCTCATCTCCCTCTAACTGGCCGGTCTCAAGAGCAAAGAACTTTTGCTGTGCACCAATGGGGCCCGCTCTGGCTAGAGCAAGGCCCGCCTCCAACCCTCCGACCAGTCAAGAAGACCGAAACGACAAGACTCCACCTACTTTATTCTATGTATAAAAATGTATGTAACCATTGTATAGGCCTCTTTTTTTCACCTGGCTCCTTGCCGAGTTATGTGAACTAGGTCCGTGCACGTAAAACGGCGGGACAAGATATCTCTGACTCATTAAAACTGTCTTTCGTTACAACTGAAATACACTCTGTCCAGCGTCCGTGATTTGGTCTCAACTCTCCAGTATTTGAACACTAACAACTGTCAATACAGCGCATTAATGCACCTCCACAGCAACGTATCAAAAGTCGTAGAGGCTAAGTCTTGATTTGTTTTGGCTATTGGCAGATTTACGGGGTTGCGATTAAAGTTCATTGATTAGTCAATAGTCACTCTATTATGTAAATGTCTGAGCATACTAATCAGCTAGGAAAACAATGTGGCCAGTTTAACTCAGTTTGGCTCCGGCAAGAAAAACACACAAAATCAATCAAGTATTATTCCCTCTGTTACAGACCCCCTGGTACTAATCAGAGTCTGATCCTGGTCAAACCTCTTACAGACCCCCTGGTACTAATCAGAGTATGATCCTGGTCAAACCTCTTACAGACCCCCTGGTACTAATCAGAGTATGATCCTGGTCAAACCTCTTACATACCCCCTGGTACTAATCAGAGTATGATCCTGGTCAAACCTCTTACAGACCCCCTGGTACTAATCAGAGTATGATCCTGGTCAAACCTCTTACAGACCCCCTGGTACTAATCAGAGTATGATCCTGGTCAAACCTCTTACAGACCCCCTGGTACTAATCAGAGTCTGATCCTGGTCAAACCTCTTACAGACCCCCTGGTACTAATCAGAGTATGATCCTGGTCAAACCTCTTACAGACCCCCTGGTACTAATCAGAGTATGATCCTGGTCAAACCTCTTACAGACCCCCTGGTACTAATCAGAGTATGATCCTGGTCAAACCTCTTACAGACCCCCTGGTACTAATCAGAGTATGATCCTGGTCAAACCTCTTACAGACCTCCTGGTACTAATCAGAGTATGATCCTGGTCAAACCTCTTACAGACCCCCTGGTACTAATCAGAGTATGATCCTGGTCAAACCTCTTACAGACCCCCTGGTACTAATCAGAGTATGATCCTGTTCAAACCTCTTACAGACCCCCTGGTACTAATCAGAGTATGATCCTGGTCAAACCTCTTACAGACACCCTGGTACTAATCAGAGTATGATCCTGTTCAAACCTCTTACAGACCCCCTGGTACTAATCAGAGTATGATCCTGGTCAAACCTCTTACAGACCCCCTGGTACTAATCAGAGTATGATCCTGGTCAAACCTCTTACAGACCCCCTGGTACTAATCAGAGTATGATCCTGGTCAAACCTCTTACAGACCCCCTGGTACTAATCAGAGTATGATCCTGTTCAAACCTCTTACAGACCCCCTGGTACTAATCAGAGTATGATCCTGGTCAAACCTCTTACAGACCCCCTGGTACTAATCAGAGTATGATCCTGGTCAAACCTCTTACAGACCCCCTAGTACTAATCAGAGTATGATCCTGGTCAAACCTCTGGTACAGACCCCCTGGTACTAATCAGAGTATGATCCTGGTCAAACCTCTTGCAGACGCCCTGGTACTAATCAGAGTATGATCCTGGTCAAACCTCTTACAGACCCACTGGTACTAATCAGAGTATGGTCCTGGTCAAACCTCTTACAGACCCCCTAGTACTAATCAGAGTATGATCCTGGTCAAACCTCTGGTACAGACCCCCTGGTACTAATCAGAGTATGATCCTGGTCAAACCTCTTACAGACCCACTGGTACTAATCAGAGTATGATCCTGGTCAAACCTCTTACAGACCCCCTGGTACTAATCAGAGTATGATCCTGTTCAAACCTCTTACAGACCCCCTGGTACTAATCAGAGTATGATCCTGGTCAAACCTCTTACAGACACCCTGGTACTAATCAGAGTATGATCCTGTTCAAACCTCTTACAGACCCCCTGGTACTAATCAGAGTATGATCCTTCAAACCTCTTACAGACCCCCTGGTACTAATCAGAGTATGATCCTGGTCAAACCTCTTACAGACCCCCTGGTACTAATCAGAGTATGATCCTGGTCAAACCTCTTACAGACCCCCTGGTACTAATCAGAGTATGATCCTGGTCAAACCTCTTACAGACCCCCTAGTACTAATCAGAGTATGATCCTGGTCAAACCTCTGGTACAGACCCCCTGGTACTAATCAGAGTATGATCCTGGTCAAACCTCTTGCAGACGCCCTGGTACTAATCAGAGTATGATCCTGGTCAAACCTCTTACAGACCCACTGGTACTAATCAGAGTATGATCCTGGTCAAACCTCTTACAGACCCCCTAGTACTAATCAGAGTATGATCCTGGTCAAACCTCTGGTACAGACCCCCTGGTACTAATCAGAGTATGATCCTGGTCAAACCTCTTACAGACCCACTGGTACTAATCAGAGTATGATCCTGGTCAAACCTCTTACAGACCCCCTGGTACTAATCAGAGTATGATCCTGGTCAAACCTCTTACAGACCCCCTGGTACTAATCAGAGTATGATCCTGGTCAAATCTCTTACAGACCCCCTGGTACTAATCAGAGTATGATCCTTGTCATCATAGAGATAGAATGCCATTTTGAAATTGTCGTTGAGGAAACACAAAGTGATGCCGTGAAAGAAAGTTGATTCCCTTTTCTATAAAATGAGACTGCTGCTGCTGACAAAAGCATCTGGTCTCCATTTGTCTTAGTATGGTCAATGAACCAATAATCACCAGAAGACGCTCCAGAGGATTTCTCCTATTACTCCCATCTGTTCTGGAAGCAGCAGCCGTGTCTGTCTGGTACTGCACGCCAGCGCTACTGAGTTTGGATAAATGTTGACAAACTTTTGTCTCACATCGATCGATCATCTTACCCCAGCTTGCGTGTTAAATAAAGATATTATTTTGGGTTTGTGAGTGTATCAAAAGTTATTAGGCTGTGAGAGTGAAACAAATCGGAAGATGTTTGGCTAACATCTAGCTAGGCGTATTCCATCGATGTTACCAACTGCAAATACAAATAATATATTTTGATTAGTGAGTTCATACTTGTTTTTTTTTTTTATTTATTATTGATTTCAAAATATAATCTGTCAACTCCAGTTGGTGAGTTAATTTTATATTTATTTAACCAGGTTCTCTCATCGAGGTCGGTAAGACCTCTTTCCTAAGGTACGGCCTAATGTTTGTTTCTACGGAAACGCTGTCCAGAAACAAACAGTGTAAAGCTTTCAAAGCTCAGTATTATCAGTCACCTGGAGACACATATAAATCACATACAGCCTGTAGAGTAATTCACATGGATGTATAACCTTGATGCTGTCCTGGGTACCAACACGTACTGTATCCTCGCATCACTACGCAGACAATTTCATTTTATTTCACCTTTTATTTAACTAGGCTAGTCAACACAACACTACATAAAGACAACACAACACTACATAAAGAGAGACCACAACACTACATAAAGAGAGACAACAGTACATAAAGAGAGACACCACAACACTACATAAAGAGAGACCACAACACTACATAAAGAGAGACAACACAACACTACATAAAGAGAGACCACAACACTACATAAAGAGAGACACCACAACACTACATAAAGAGAGACACCACAACACTACATAAAGAGAGACAACACAACACTACATAAAGAGAGACACCACAACACTACATAAAGAGAGACAACACAACACTACATAAAGAGAGACAACACAACACTACATAAAGAGAGACACCACAACACTACATAAAGAGAGACACCACAACACTACATAAAGAGAGACAACACAACACTACATAAAGAGAGACACCACAACACTACATAAAGAGAGACAACACAACACTACATAAAGAGAGACACTACAACACTACATAAAGAGAGAGACCACAACACTCATAAAGAGAGACAACAGTACATAAAGAGAGACACCACAACACTACATAAAGAGAGACACCACAACACTACATAAAGAGAGACAACAGTACATAAAGAGAGACACCACAACACTACATAAAGAGAGACACCACAACACTACATAAAGAGAGACCACAACACTACATAAAGAGAGACCACAACACTACATAAAGAGAGACACCACAACACTACATAAAGAGAGACAACACAACACTACATAAAGAGAGACAACACAACACTACATAAAGAGAGACACCACAACACTACATAAAGAGAGACACCACAACACTACATAAAGAGAGACCACAACACTACATAAAGAGAGACAACACAACACTACATAAAGAGAGACACCACAACACTACATAAAGAGAGACCACAACACTACATAAAGAGAGACAACACAACACTACATAAAGAGAGACCACAACACTACATAAAGAGAGACACCACAACACTACATAAAGAGAGACAACAGTACATAAAGAGAGACACCACAACACTACATAAAGAGAGACAACACAACACTTCATAAAGAGAGACACCACAACACTACATAAAGAGAGACCACAACACTACATAAAGAGAGACCACAACACTACATAAAGAGAGACACCACAACACTACATAAAGAGAGACAACACAACACTACATAAAGAGAGACACCACAACACTACATAAAGAGAGACAACACAACACTACATAAAGAGAGACACCACAACACTACATAAAGAGAGACAACACAACACTACATAAAGAGAGACAACACAACACTACATAAAGAGAGACACCACAACACTACATAAAGAGAGACAACAGTACATAAAGAGAGACACCACAACACTACATAAAGAGAGACACCACAACACTACATAAAGAGAGACCACAACACTACATAAAGAGAGACCACAACACTACATAAAGAGAGACACCACAACACTACATAAAGAGAGACAACACAACACTACATAAAGAGAGACAACACAACACTACATAAAGAGAGACACCACAACACTACATAAAGAGAGACACCACAACACTACATAAAGAGAGACCACAACACTACATAAAGAGAGACAACACAACACTACATAAAGAGAGACACCACAACACTACATAAAGAGAGACCACAACACTACATAAAGAGAGACAACACAACACTACATAAAGAGAGACCACAACACTACATAAAGAGAGACACCACAACACTACATAAAGAGAGACAACAGTGCATAAAGAGAGACACCACAACACTACATAAAGAGAGACAACACAACACTTCATAAAGAGAGACACCACAACACTACATAAAGAGAGACCACAACACTACATAAAGAGAGACAACACAACACTACATAAAGAGAGACACCACAACACTACATAAAGAGAGACAACAGTACATAAAGAGAGACACCACAACACTACATAAAGAGAGACACCACAACACTACATAAAGAGAGACAACACAACACTACATAAAGAGAGACACCACAACACTACATAAAGAGAGACCACAACACTACATAAAGAGAGACACCACAACACTACATAGACACCACAACACTACATAAAGAGAGACAACACAACACTACATAAAGAGAGACACCACAACACTACATAGAGACACCACAACACTACATAAAGAGAGACACCACAACACTACATAAAGAGAGACACCACAACACTACATAGAGACACCACAACACTACATAAAGAGAGACAACACAACACTACATAAAGAGAGACAACACAACACTACATAAAGAGAGACCACAACACTACATAAGAGAGACAACACAACGTTACATAGAGAGAGACAACACAACATAAAGAGAGACCTAAGACAACACTACATCAAGGCAGCAACACATGACAACACAACATGGTATCAGCACAACATGGTACAAACATTATTGGGCACAGACAACAACACAAAGGGCAAGAAGGTAGAGAAAACATGTCATCACACGAAGCAGCCACAACTGTCAGTAAGAGTGTCCATGATTGAGTCATTGAATGAAGAGATTGAGATAAAACTGTCCAGTTTGAGTGTTTGTTGCAGTTCGATCCAGTCGCTAGCTGCAGAGAACTGAAAAGAGGAGCGACCCAGGGATGTGTGTGCTTTGGGAACCTTTAACAGAATGTGCCTGGCAGAACGGGTGTCGTATGTGGAGGATGAGGGATGCAGTAGATATCCATCCCAAATAGCACCCTATTCCCTATTTTGGTGCACTACTTTTAACCAGAACCCATGGCCCTGAATAGCACCCTATTCCCTATTTTGGTGCACTACTTTTAACCAGAACCCATGGCCCTGAATAGCACCCTATTCCCTATTTTGGTGCACTACTTTTAACCAGAGCCCATGGCCCTGAATAGCACCCTATTCCCTATTTTGGTGCGCTACTTTTAATCAGAGCCCATGGCCCTGAGTAGCACCTTATTCCCTATTTTGGTGCACTACTTTTAATCAGAGCCCATGGCCCTGAGTAGCACCCTATTCCCTATTTTGGTGCACTACTTTTAACCAGAGCCCATGGCCCTGAATAGCACCCTATTCCCTATTTTGGTGCACTACTTTTAACCAGAGCCCATGGCCCTGAATAGCACCCTATTCCCTATTTTGGTGCACTACTTTTAACCAGAGCCCATGGCCCTGAATAGCACCCTATTCCCTATTTTGGTGCACTACTTTTAACCAGAACCCATGGCCCTGAATAGCACCCTATTCCCTATTTTGGTGCACTACTTTTAACCAGAACCCATGGCCCTGAATAGCACCCTATTCCCTATTTTGGTGCACTACTTTTAACCAGAACCCATGGCCCTGAATAGCACCCTATTCCCTATTTTGGTGCACTAATTTTAATCAGAACCCATGGCCCTGAATAGCACCCTATTCCCCTAGGTATTGCATTACATTTGACAGTTTAATTTGATCACTGCTACTTCCTTAGCATAGACAGCACGCAGCTATTACATATGCTGTAATGGGATTTACATGTATTTTGAATAGGGTTTTATGTTGTGAGAAACATTCTTTGACTTTTGGCATCCAAACCAATTAATATTGACGGAGTCTCTTGCCTTTAATTTTCTATTTTTGTAGTCAAATTACCACTGATAAAGTGGAAAGATATGTTCTTATAAATTCTAGTTCTGGGAGTGTCCAGGGCATATTGCTCTTGGCTAATCTCTTTAGAAGTTTGAAAAAAAAACATGATTCCTTTAAAATATACATTTTTGGCCCCATAAATATAATATTTCATTCACTTGGATTAACATAAAGTATGCAGACATCTCCTCGGAGACTGAGATTGTAATGTAGTCTAATCTGCATACATTACCATCTCAGAAAACTAACAAGGACATGAAAAGGCATTGTGTCTCTACAACTACTCCACCACACCGACTGACCATGTTGGCTCTTAAACCAGGGGGTGAGGAGGAGGAAAGAGAGGGATGAGGAGGAGGAAAGAGAGGGATGAGGAGGAGGAAAGAGAGGGATGAGGAGGAGGAAAGAGAGGGATGAGGAGGATGAAAGAGAGGGGTGAGAAGGAAGAAGAAGACTTTTATCTCCCTCACCAACTTTAAACATCATCTGCTATCTGAGCAGCTAACCGGGCCATCGGTAAATAGCCCACCCAATTTACCTACCTCATCCCCATACTGTTTTTATTTATTTACTTTTCTGCTCTTTTGCACACTAGTATCTCTACCTGTACATGACCATCTGATCATTTATCACTCCAGTGTTAATCTGCTAAATTGTAATTATTCGCCTACCTCCTCATGCCTTTTGCACACAATGTATATAGACTCTCTTTTTTTCTACTGTGTTATTGACTCGTTAATTGTTTACTCCATGTGTAACTCTGTGTTGTTGTCTGTTCACACTGCTATGCTTTATCTTGGCCAGGTCGCAGTTGTAAATGAGAACTTGTTCTCAACTAGCCTACCTGGTTAAATAAAGGTGTTCTCAACTAGCCTACCTGGTTAAATAAAGGTGTTCTCAACTAGCCTACCTGGTTAAATAAAGGTGAAATAATAAATAAATAAATGAGAAGGAAGAAAGAGCCTCATGCTCCAAAGACAGATGGTTTTACAGCATGGATGCAGTGAGGGTCTAGGAGGCCCTGTCGGTCTACCATCCATAGAAATTTGCAGTACAGACGACTCAGACAACCAATTACTGCAAAAAATCATTTTTTTACCCCATTTTTTTTCATCATTTTGTCTTTCTAAGCCGGAATCCTGATTTATTTTTTCTAATAGCCAAGATAAATGATGTACTCTGAACCCAATGTTCAACTGTGAAAAATACAGTTGAAATCTAAACTGTATGTGTTTTTATTAAGGTAATGGAGAAACAACAGCAGTTCATCAACAACGCCACTATTTAGAGCATGCAGTTTCTCTCGTCATTAATGACTACTAACGAATAGCTGATTAGAGTTGCCCCCCTCCGTTTCTCTCGTCATTAATGACTATTAACGAATAACTGATTAGAGTTGCCCCCCTCCGTTTCTCTCGTCATTAATGACTACTAACGAATAGCTGATTAGAGTTGCCCCCTCCGTTTCTCTCATCATTAATGACTACTAACAAATAGCTGACTAGAGTTGCCCCCTCCGTTTCTCTCATCATTAATGACTACTAACAAATAGCTGACTAGAGTTGCCCCCCTCCGTTTCTCTCATCATTAATGACTACTAACAAATAGCTGACTAGAGTTGCCCCCCTCCGTTTCTCTCATCATTAATGACTACTAACAAATAGCTGACTAGAGTTGCCCCCTCCGTTTCTCTCATCATTAATGACTACTAACAAATAGCTGACTAGAGTTGCCCCCTCCGTTTCTCTCATCATTAATGACTACTAACAAATAGCTGACTAGAGTTGCCCCCCTCCGTTTCTCTCATCATTAATGACTACTAACAAATAGCTGACTAGAGTTGCCCCCTCCGTTTCTCTCATCATTAATGACTACTAACGAATAGCTGATTAGAGTTGCCCCCTCCGTTTCTCTCATCATTAATGACTACTAACAAATAGCTGATTAGAGTTGCCCCCTCCGTTTCTCTCGTCATTAATGACTACTAACAAATAGCTGACTAGAGTTGCCCCCCTCCGTTTCTCTCATCATTAATGACTACTAACGAATAGCTGATTAGAGTTGCCCCCTCCGTTTCTCTCATCATTAATGACTACTAACAAATAGCTGACTAGAGTTGCCCCCCTCCGTTTCTCTCATCATTAATGACTACTAACGAATAGCTGATTAGAGTTGCCCCCTCCGTTTCTCTCATCATTAATGACTACTAACAAATAGCTGATTAGAGTTGCCCCCTCCGTTTCTCTCGTCATTAATGACTACTAACAAATAGCTGATTAGAGTTGCCCCCTCCGTTTCTCTCATCATTAATGACTACTAACAAATAGCTGACTAGAGTTGCCCCCTCCGTTTCTCTCATCATTAATGACTACTAACAAATAGCTGACTAGAGTTGCCCCCCTCCGTTTCTCTCATCATTAATGACTACTAACAAATAACTGATTAGAGTTGCCCCCCTCCGTTTCTCTCATCATTAATGACTACTAACAAATAGCTGACTAGAGTTGCCCCCTCCGTTTCTCTCATCATTAATGACTACTAACAAATAGCTGATTAGAGTTGCTCCCCTCCGTTTCTCTCATCATTAATGACTACTAACAAATAACTGATTAGAGTTGCCCCCCTCCGTTTCTCTCGTCATTAATGACTACTAACAAATAGCTGATTAGAGTTGCCCCCCTCCGTTTCTCTCGTCATTAATGACTACTAACAAATAGCTGACTAGAGTTGCCCCCCTCCGTTTCTCTCATCATTAATGACTACTAACAAATAACTGATTAGAGTTGCCCCCCTCCGTTTCTCTCATCATTAATGACTACTAACAAATAGCTGACTAGAGTTGCCCCCCTCCGTTTCTCTCATCATTAATGACTACTAACAAATAACTGATTAGAGTTGCCCCCCTCCGTTTCTCTCGTCATTAATGACTACTAACAAATAGCTGATTAGAGTTGCCCCCCTCCGTTTCTCTCATCATTAATGACTACTAACAAATAGCTGATTAGAGTTGCCCCCCTCCGTTTCTCTCGTCATTAATGACTACTAACAAAATAGCTGACTAGAGTTGCCCCCCTCCGTTTCACTAGTCATCAATGATTACTAACAAATAGGTGATTATATCCACAAATCCTTTCACGGGATGAGAAAGTAGGACTCTGCATCAAAGTAGGACAGATATTTTCAGAAAACTAAAAGTCAAACTGGCAGTTGTTACTTCCTCTGTCTTCTCCCCGTCAGGAAACAACCTAAAGCAAAGCAGCATCCAGACGCAGGGTAAACAATCATTAAAATGAGGAGTATTGCCCCTCGTCCACAAACATAACACTGAGCATCACTTGCCCCAGTCAGAAAATAAAAGGGATGGGTGCTGAGTGAAGGCATCACTTGCCCCAGTCAGAAAATAAAAGGGATGGGTGCTGAGTGAGGGCATCACTTGCCCCAGTCAGAAAATAAAAGGGATGGGTGCTGAGTGAGGGCATCAATTGCCCCAGTCAGAAAATAAAAGGGAAGGGTGCTGAGTGAGGGCATCACTTGCCCCAGTCAGAAAATAAAAGGGAAGGGTGCTGAGTGAGGGCATCACTTGCCCCAGTCAGAAAATAAAAGGGATGGGTGCTGAGTGAGGGCATCACTTGCCCCAGTCAGAAAATAAAAGGGATGGGTGCTGAGTGAAGGCATCACTTGCCCCAGTCAGAAAATAAAAGGGATGGGTGCTGAGTGAAGGCATCACTTGCCCCAGTCAGAAAATAAAAGGGATGGGTGCTGAGTGAAGGCATCACTTGCCCCAGTCAGAAAATAAAAGGGATGGGTGCTGAGTGAGGGCATCACTTGCCCCAGTCAGAAAATAAAAGGGATGGGTGCTGAGTGAAGGCATCACTTGCCCCAGTCAGAAAATAAAAGGGATGGGTGCTGAGTGAAGGCATCACTTGCCCCAGTCAGAAAATAAAAGGGATGGGTGCTGAGTGAAGGCATCACTTGCCCCAGTCAGAAAATAAAAGGGATGGGTGCTGAGTGAAGGCATCACTTGCCCCAGTCAGAAAATAAAAGGGATGGGTGCTGAGTGAGGGCATCACTTGCCCCAGTCAGAAAATAAAAGGGATGGGTGCTGAGTGAAGGCATCACTTGCCCCAGTCAGAAAATAAAAGGGATGGGTGCTGAGTGAGGGCATCACTTGCCCCAGTCAGAAAATAAAAGGGATGGGTGCTGAGTGAGGGCATCACTTGCCCCAGTCAGAAAATAAAAGGGATGGGTGCTGAGTGAGGGCATCACTTGCCCCAGTCAGAAAATAAAAGGGATGGGTGCTGAGTGAAGGCATCACTTGCCCCAGTCAGAAAATAAAAGGGATGGGTGCTGAGTGAGGGCATCACTTGCCCCAGTCAGAAAATAAAAGGGATGTCTAATATTTAAAGTATTTATTCACGAGGAGTAAAAATAAAAAATGTTTCGCTACAAATGTGTCTATAAGTAGTAATATAGTTACTAATAATATAGTTACAAATAATGTACTTAGTAGTAATATAGTACTGGAAATATAGATGGTAGTAATATAGTTACTAATAATATAGTTAGTATTAAAATAGATGGTAGTAATATAGTTCCTAATAATATACTTAGTAGTAATATAGTACTGGAAATATAGATGGTAGTAATATAGTACTAGAAATATAGATGGTAGTAATATAGTACTAGAAATATAGATGGTAGTAATATAGTACTAGAAATATAGATGGTAGTAATATAGTACTAGAAATATAGATGGTAGTAATATAGTACTGGAAATATAGATGGTAGTAATATAGTAATAGAAATATAGATGGTAGTAATATAGTACTAGAAATATAGATGGTAGTAATATAGTACTGGAAATATAGATGGTAGTAATATAGTACTAGAAATATAGATGGTAGTAATATAGTACTAGAAATATAGATGGTAGTAATATAGTACTAGAAATATAGATGGTAGTAATATAGTACTAGAAATATAGATGGTAGTAATATAGTACTAGAAATATAGATGGTAGTAATATAGTACTGGAAATATAGATGGTAGTAATATAGTACTAGAAATATAGATGGTAGTTATATAGTACTAGAAATATAGATGGTAGTAATATAGTACTGGAAATATAGATGGTAGTAATATAGTACTAGAAATATAGATGGTAGTAATATAGTACTAGAAATATGGATGGTAGTAATATAGTACTAGAAATATAGATGGTAGTAATATAGTACTAGAAATATAGATGGTAGTAATATAGTACTAGAAATATAGATGGTAGTAATATAGTACTAGAAATATAGATGGTAGTAATATAGTACTAGAAATATAGATGGTAGTAATATAGTACTAGAAATATAGATGGTAGTAATATAGTACTAGAAATATAGATGGTAGTAATATAGTACTAGAAATATAGATGGTAGTAATATTGTACTAGAAATATAGATGGTAGTAATATAGTACTAGAAATATAGATGGTAGTAATATAGTACTAGAAATATAGATGGTAGTAATATAGTACTAGAAATATAGATGGTAGTAATATAGTACTAGAAATATAGATGGTAGTAATATAGTACTAGAAATATAGATGGTAGTAATATAGTACTAGAAATATAGATGGTAGTAATATAGTACTAGAAATATAGATGGTAGTAATATAGTACTAGAAATATAGATGGTAGTAATATAGTACTAGAAATATAGATGGTAGTAATATAGTACTAGAAATATAGATGGTAGTAATATAGTACTAGAAATATAGATGGTAGTAATATAGTACTAGAAATATAGATGGTAGTAATATAGTTAGTAGTAATATAGTTACAAATAATGTACTTAGTATTAATATAGTTTGTAGTAATATAGTACTAGTAATATAGATGGTAGTAATATAGTTACTAATAATATACTTAGTATTAATATAGTTAATAGTAATATAGTACTGGTAATACAGTTACTAATAATATACTTAGTATTAATATAGTTAGTAGTAATATAGTACTGGTAATATAGATGGTAGTAATATAGTACTAGTAATATAGTTTGTAGTAATATAGTTAGTAGTAATATAGTTAGTAGTAATATAGTTAGTAGTAATATAGTTAGTAGTAATATAGTTAGTAGTAATATAGTTAGTAGTAATATAGTTAGTAGTAATATAGTACTAGTGATATAGAGAGAGAGTGAGAGTGAGAGTGAGAGAGAGAGGGAGAGAGAGAGAGAGAGAGAGAGAGAGAGAGAGAGAGAGAGAGAGAGAGAGAGAGATCATGCAATAAAACACGTTTCCCAATAAAGCCCCTTGAATTAAATTGAATTGTTGATAGAGATCATGAGCAGATGGGCACCTGCATTTTTCTGCATGTTTTTACAAAAAAAATGATTTAGATAAACTTGGATATTTCCGCAAGGACATACACAGGACTCTACCCTCCACAACATAACCTTCAACTCCATTTTAATTTCCAAGGTCGATACAGCAAACAGTCTGGCAAACAAACACCAGAAACCTGAAAGCACCATTAACTGAGTGAGTAATGTTATGTCTGAAGCTACTTTTAAAGCCAAGAAGAAAAATAAATGACAACGATATATTTGACTTTATTAGAACTGAATGCTAAATTAAGGTTACCACAGCTTGCTAGGGCAGAACAGATCAGATCAATTAGCACTGAGGTGTGAAGTGAGAGGTGTCAAAGCCCTTGAGCCCAACAATGTCAAGAGAGTTTCACAGCCTCCCCCACCCAAATGCAGAGGCCTTTGATGCCCCCCTCCATCTCTGAGGTCATTATAATACAATAACCCCTGGATTCATTTCTATTTTGAACTGATAAGCAGCCAGGACACTTCAATTGTAAATTACCTCAATAAGAAACAATATTGTTGCTTTGATCACACCAGAAGATTTTCCAATCGCAATCTCCGAAATACAACAGCCACAGGACCACTTTGTTTTTGCTAGCTACGTTAGCTAGCTACGTTAGCTAGCTAGCTGGGATTTTCTACAAGGAATCTCTTGGCCTGCCATCCTATTCTAACCACCTCTCGCCGACTTCTTTGTATTCGTGTCACCTGATGATATCGCCGTACAATTCGTTCTTGTTGTCATCCAATGCACATTCAAATGTCATAAATCAACACTGTTGAGCTCTCCCTGTCCTTTGCCGTGACCTGATTGTATTACAGCTGATATCTGGAAATGTGCATGTACACCCTGGCCCATCGACCGTTGCAAGGCTCCAATTCTGACTTGTGCTCTGATATCTGCTTCACTGATTTCTGCTCTCGTAAAAATCCTGGGTTTTCTGCACGTAAACAGAAGCTTATTACCTAACATTGATCAATTGAAAGTGTGGATTCACAACTCCAATCCTGATGTGGTGGTCATTACGGAGACGTGGTTAAGGAAGAGTGTTTTGAATACTGATGTTAACCTTTCTGGTTACATACAACCTTTTTCAGAAAGACAGATCTTCCAAAGGTGGTGGAGTGGCAATCTTTATAGTAACACCTTCAGTGTTGTCTCCATCAAGTCTCTCCCCAAACAATTTTGATTTGCTGGTTTTAAACAGTACACTTTCAAATGGCTCTTTGTTGAATGTTACTGGGTGTTATCACCCTCCAACAGCACCAACAGTACATTACCTGCCCTAAACTCTCTCCCGGCCCCTTACACTAAGTCTGAATTTGTCCTGCTAGGGGACCTAAAGTGGGACATGCTTAAACAACTGACCAAGTCCTAAAGCAATGGAAATCCCTACATATTTCTCAGATTATTACCAACCTCACAACGTATGACTCCAAACACCCAGAAAATGCTTATTTTCCACCATAATTTGCAAATAAATTCATTAAAAATCCTACAATGTGATTTTCTGTATTTTTTTGCTTCATTTTGTCTGTCATAGTTGAAGTGTACCTATGATGAAAATTACAGGCCTCTCTCATCTTTTTAAGTGGGAGAACTTGCACAATTGGTGGCTGACTAAATACTTTTTTGCCCCACTGTATCAGAAACTTTGAACATTCAACAGAGCACCATTAAATCCATTATTAAAAAATGGAAAGAATATGGCACCACAACAAACCTGCCAAGAGAGGGCCGCCCACCAAAACTCACAGACCAGGCAAGGAGGGCATTAATCAGAAAGACAACAAAGAGACCAACAATAACCCTGAAGGAGCTGCAAAGTTCCACAGCGGAGATTGGAGTATCTGTCCATAGGACCACTTTAAGCCGTACACTCCACAGAGCTGGGCTTTACTGAAGAGAGGCCAGAAATAGAGTGGCCAGAAAAAAGCCATTGCTGAAAGAACACATTAGCTGTTCGCCAAAAGGCATGTGGGAGACTCCCCAAACATATGGAAGAAGGTACTCTGGTCAGATGAGAACATGAGTTTTAATGTCTTCACTATTAATCTACAATGTAGAAAATACTACACCGGTATTGTATTTGGTAGTAATATAGTTAGTAGTAATATACAGTAGTTAGTAGTTTTATAGTTAGTAGTAATTAACAGTAGTTAGTAGATTTATAGTTAGTAGTAATATACAGTAGTTAGTAGTTTTATAGTTAGTAGTAATATACAGTAGTTAGTAGTTTTGTAGTAATATAGTTAGTAGTTTTTAGTTAGTAGTAATATACAGTAGTTAGTAGTTTTATAGTTAGTAGTTTTATAGTTAGTAGTTTTATAGTTAGTAGTAATATAGTTAGTAGTTTTATAGTTAGTAGTAATATACAGTAGTTAGTAGTTTTGTAGTAATATAGTTAGTAGTTTTTAGTTAGTAGTAATATACAGTAGTTAGTAGTTTTATAGTTAGTAGTAATATAGTTAGTAGTTTTATAGTTAGTAGTAATATACAGTAGTTAGTAGTTTTGTAGTAATATAGTTAGTAGTTTTTAGTTAGTAGTAATATACAGTAGTTAGCAGTAATATAGTACTAGTAATATAGTTAGTAGTAATATAGTACTAGTAATATAGTTAGTAGTAATATAGTACTAGTAATATAGCTGGTAGTAAAATAGTTAGTAGTAATATAGTTAGTAGTAATATAGTACTAGTAATATAGTTAGTAGTAATATAGTACTAGTAATATAGCTGGTAGTAAAATAGTTAGTAGTAATATAGTTAATAGTGATATAGTACTAGTAATATAGTTAGTAGTAATATAGTTAGTAGTAATATAGAACTAATATACAGTAGTTAGTAGTTTTATATTTAGTAGTAATATAGTTAGTAGTAATATAGCTGGTAGTAATATAGTTAGCAGTAATATAGTACTAGTAATATAGTTAGTAGTAATATAGTTAGTAGTAATATAGTTAGTAGTAATATAGTACTAGTAATATAGTTAGTAGTAATATAGTTAGCAGTAATATAGTACTAGTAATATAGTTAGTAGTAATATAGTACTAGTAATATAGTTAGTAGAAATATAGTACTAGTAATATAGTTAGTAGTAAAATAGTTAGTAGTAATATAGTTAGCAGTAATATCGTACTAGTAATATAGTTAGTAGTAATATAGTTAGTAGTAATATAGTACTAGTAATATAGTTAGTAGTAATATAGTTAGTAGTGGTATAGTTAATACTAATATAGTTAGTAATAATATATAACTAGTAGTTAGTAGTAATATAGTACTAGTAATATAGCTAGTATTAATATAGTACTAGTAATATAGTTAGTATTAATATAGTACTAGTAATAATAGTAATGTAGTTAGTAGTAATATAGTTAGTAGTAATATAGTTGGTAGTAATATAGTTAGTAGTAATATAGTTAGTAGTAATATAGAACTAGTAATATAGTTGGTAGTAATATAGT
Source organism: Oncorhynchus clarkii lewisi (assembly GCF_045791955.1). Taxonomy (NCBI): domain Eukaryota; kingdom Metazoa; phylum Chordata; class Actinopteri; order Salmoniformes; family Salmonidae; genus Oncorhynchus; species Oncorhynchus clarkii. Next base: position 45,811,710 of record NC_092173.1, on the reverse strand, counting down.
TAGTAGTAATATAGTACTAGTAATATAGTTAGTACTAATATAGTTAGTAGTAATATAGTACTAGTAATATAGTTAGTAGTAATATAGCTGGTAGTAATATAGTTAGTAGTAATATAATTAGTAGTAATATAGTACTAGTAATATAGTTAGTAGTAATATAGTACTAGTAATATAGTTAGTACTAATATAGTTAGTAGTAATATAGTACTAGTAATATAGTTAGTAGTAATATAGCTGATAGAAATATAGTTAGTAGTAATATAGTTAGTAGTAATATAGTTGGTAGTAATATAGTTAGTATTAATATAGTACTAGTAATATAGTTAGTAGTAATATAGTTAGTAGTAATATAGCACTAGTAATACAGTTAGTAGTAATATAGTTGGTAGTAATATAGTTAGTAGTAATATAGTACTAGTAATATAGTTAGTAGTAATATAGTTGGTAGTAATATAGTTAGTAGTAATATAGTACTAGTAATATGTTAGTAGTAATATAGTTGGTAGTAATATAGTTAGTATTAATATAGTACTAGTAATATAGTTAGTAGTAATATAGTTAGTAGTAATATAGTTGGTAGTAATATAGTTAGTAGTAATATAGTACTAGTAAGGATTTAATGCATGCTATATTACTAGTAGTATATTACTACCAACTATATTACTAAGGATTTAATGCATGCTAGTCCACTTCTCTAGTATGACACTGATCGATATAGACAGGCTATAAGTCCTGGTGTTGACTCGTTGGCCGCCTTCACAGAGCTGTACATCAACAGACAGACAGACAGGCAGGCCGTCAGGCAGGCAGGCAGGCAGGCAGGCA